>NC_056725.1:1832374790-1832417290 GCF_019279795.1 Protopterus annectens
TAAGATTTACCACTTTGTTGTTTTTGTCAAAGCACAACATCCGTAGCTAGAACTTACATCACTCACACCTAATTGAGACGTATTATTTAATTCTACCACTTCTAAATAAAATGGGCCAATACACAACTGAATCTGCCCACTGAAAAATGCAATTAATTTCCAGACACTCGTCTCAAACTTCTCTACATACCTCCCAACCACTTAGAGCAAGAAATCTGGACAAAGACAGAAATAATGTTCATAGGCTCATAGGATGATACTAGGCTATTGGCCCAGAGGCCCTTATAAGCCTAGCCAAGAATTTCACCCATGTTCCCTCAAAGTCAGCACCTGTTTCCCCTGTCCAGCAGGGACACAGGTGGAATTCCAGGGGTTTATTTTCTGTTTCCCAGACAGTTGTCCAGGTTCCTCTTAAAGAGGGCAAGAGAGTTAATCTGCTTGACATGGAGAGGAAGTCTATTCCACAGATGGGGAGTCTTTGGGACACAACTCTATCCTGCCAACAAATTCTATTAATGTCTAGACCAGGTTAAGGCCTTGTCACAGGTTGCTTGAGTAGAGTTTGTCTTACGGATATGCGCTATCTCCATCAAGTCTGGGTCTGAGATAGCCTTGTATGCCAGACACAGGTCACCTCTGAGCATTCTGTAGGAGACTGAGTAGAGGGACATGGCTTTTAGCCTATCTATATAGGATAGGTGTTTGAGACCCTGGATTTTCCTGGTCAGGAACCTCTGTGGTCTCTCCAACTGCTGCATGTGCTTGGCAAGGTACATGCCGAAGGGGGAATTGTACTCAATAATGGATCTGATAAGGGAGGAGTACAGCGATGTTATGACCTCCTTGTTCCTGGATGAAATACCCTTATTTATGAGGTGGGCCATGTAGAAAGCCTTCCATACAATAGAGGCAATGTGGTGGTCAAAACTGAGGTTGCTATCAACCTGGGTGCCCAAGTCCCTTATGACTGATTGCATGCTTAGTACATTATTATCAATGTGCTAATTAGTGGGGATGCCATTTTCCCCAAAGAGGATAATGATGCATTTCTTGGCATTCAGTTTAGGCCATGCTTCTGGCACCAGTCCTTAGTTTGGGTAAGGCCCTCTTGGAGGATGTTCACATTACTAGGGGAATTTAAGTCAGTGCCCAGCTTGCAGTCATCTGCAAACTTGGTCAGCCACAGACCACTGGTTTTGGCTTGCACCTCAGAAAAGTATATCCCAAACAGCAGAGGCCCCAAGATTGATCCTTGGGGTACACCGCTTATTACCGGTCCACTAATAGAGGTGGCTTCCCCTACTTTGACTGAGTGGGTTCTATCAGTGAACCAGTTAGATACCCATCTGGTAACATATGGGCTGATGCCTAGCTGGGAGAGTTTATCATTTATGCCCGAGCAGGGAATAGTGTCAAAGGCTTTGGCTAGGTCAAGGTAGGTGGTGTGCATAGTCTTCCCTTTGTCCATGGCTTTGGTGACTGTTTTGAAGAAGTCAAACAAGTTTAACAGGCATGATCTTCCTTTGACAAAACCAAACTGTGTGGGGTCAGATGTTTGGAGGTTGCCAATGTCCTTGTTTATAAGGTCCATGATAATGCATTCTATGACCTTGCAGATCAGGCTAGTTAGGCCGATGGGCTTATAATTGCCTGAGTCAGTGGACGCTCCCTTTTATGTAGAGGGATGACAGTGGCTGTCCTCCATACAGTGGAGACAAAGGACCAAAAATAGGGACAATTGTTATATATTGCTTTTAAAAATTTAGGAAGTTGGTAGAATAATACATTTTGCATTAGCATGAATTTTATGAAGGGCATAAAGTTTGAAACTCAAATATCTATCATTTTTTGACTTCAGTCCTCACTTGCCGAATAACAAAATTTTAAGTGGAACAGACCAAACATATGGAGAAAAAAATTCTGAACATTCTACAAAACTGTGGATAGTTGAGAGTTATGCTTCTTTATCACATGTAATAAATCAAATCCCGAAGCAACCAGCTAACATGTGACTTCACGTTGCCCACTTTTGAGAATCATCTTAGAGACTTTTCTCCTCAGACTTCTTCTGGCACCTCAGTACAATGTGAAATGAAGTTGTACTTCAGGATTTCTTTCTAATTTTGTAGCAGCAATACCACTTTAAAACTTATCTTCAAAATAAGGTAGCAACATCTGCTGCAAGTGCTACATTAGGTTTAACAGTTAGAAGTATATCCATGTTTACTCTATATCTTAGCCTACAGGTGAACATAGTGAATGTTAATTCAATAATCTATTCAATAAGTTTACACTGTGTCTGTGAATTTACTCAGTCACATTATTCTTAACCACTAACAACTATAGTTTAAAAATTTCTACAAGCTGTAAGGGCTGTTTTCCATTTTTAACTGCAGTGAGTGCAATCTGAAGTGAATGTGAGCATTTACGTGTAACACTTTCCAAACTAGTACACCCACTAGCAAAGTGCTGTATGCTTTATACAAGCAATTAAACATGGCATGTCGCAGAGTGTAAGTGTAGGTCACCACATCAGTACTCATGTTTCTCTCAAGGGAGCTGTCTACACTGCTTGATCAACAGTCACCAGACTTCTCTATACAAATATCTGCAACTTATCTTAAACGCTTTTTCATATCTGGGGATAAAAACTGCTACATTGCTGAGGAAAGCTCCAGATACAACCAACTCGAAATAATTAACAAGATTATCCAGACATGACATTAAAAGCAAAGCTAGCAGGCATATTTAGATAATCATGGTTTAGGGAAAACAAGGGGAACTGGGCAGCAGAAGTCACTAACCATGCAACATATTTACATTGACTATAGATAAGAGAAAATGAGTAATGTTAGGCTATGTTCAGGCATGGCATTTTAGGATACTATCGTTAAGCATGTTTTTTCATCACAGTGAAAATAAACTCATCATTTTATAGAAATGTCCTTTTTTTGTTATGTAGATAAAACAGAAGATTAATTAAACAGAAAAGGTCACCAATAGATAGCAATCATTTCATCATGATCGCGCAGAAGTGTAATTGCAAGATCACAACTTAACATTTGTCTGAAATTAGTGTTTTATACAAGAGACAAGCCTTCTGTACCTCCGTACCTCCCATGTGGTAGGATATACCCCAAACCCATGCAACTTAAGTACATCATAGTTTGGCACGGCACAGAAAATGAAAAGCTGATACTTTTGTTCACATAAAGAGCCATTTGTCTTTCTCCTTTCTTTATAAACAGACAACTTCTAAATATGGTGTTTGAATTTCTTCTGAATCAAGCAGTTGTGATTTAAAAAAGTGCTGTCTTCTGAGCAAAAGAGAGGGCAGAAAATGTAAGTGGGGAAGAAGAGAGAAGTTGGCAGGGTATAGGAGCAAACTAAGACTTTAGAGCTAAAGTTCCATATGAAATATTAGGATTATTAATAATCTACATCAAATATTCCAGAGATGAGTGAGGTTGTAACAAATAGGAAGTCAGTCAGTGTCAGTGTTAGTGTTATCAGACATCTGAACATGCATTCTTGAATAAACCACTGTTTGATAATCTTGAAGAAAGTAAATATTATGTTTGTGCACATTGCACTGAAAAACATGTACAATGCTAACTGAGAACAGCCCATCAGCAAACTAGTGAAAAACCTGACAGTTGATACAAGATTATTATTATTGGAAAGCAAGACTGTTCAAGAGGGCGTACCATTTTAGAGTTTTACAAATGAGAGAGTGCTGGTGGTAAAGTGTAACTAATTCACAAACCAGATACTGAAGTTTGACTCTGTTGAAAAGTTTCAGCCATCTTACTTGTTTTAAAATTTAACAAAAAATAATAATAAATTACAGACAGAACCAATTATACATGTAGCAGCTTTATTATTTGATGATGAAAGAATGCTGAGAGGAAGGTATGTTCATAGGTTCATGGGTGTGTGCTAGGCTAATGGCCCTGGAGCCTTTACAAGCCTAGCCCATAGGATTACCCTGGCAGTGTGCCACCTGACCTTAGTTCCCAGTGTCTCTATCAAGTAGAGCCACTGGAGTGATCCCCATGGTGAATTTTCTATTTCCCATCCACTCATCAAGATTTCTCTTAAAGAGGTCCAGTGAGGTGCTCTGCTTGACATGTATGGGAGGTCTATTCCATAGCATGTGCGGTCTCTGGGTTATGAATGTGTCTCTCCAGCATGTTCTGTTGATTGTGGTAATGAGGTTGAGGTCTCTGGAGCATGTGGTGCGGAGGGACAGGGATTTCTTTAGATGTAGCATTTCTAATAGAGCTGATTCAGACATAGCTTTGTAGGTCAAGCAGAGATTGCCTTCAAGTAGGTGTTATGAGAGTAGTTGGAGTTTTTTTTTTAGTCTGTCCATATAGGACAAGTGTTTAAGGCCTAGAATCCTCTTTGTGAGGTACTTTTGTGGCCACTCCAGTTGTTGCAGGTGTCTAGTGAGGTACATGCCAAATGGGGCATTGTACTCAATGATTGGCCTAATGAGGGAAGTGTAGAGGGAGGCAATGACCTCTTTCTTCCTGGATGCAAAACCCTTAGTAATGAGATGTGCCACATAGAAGGACTTTCTGACCACAGTGGCAATGTGGTGGTCGAAAGAGAGGTTGCTGTCAAGCTGTGTTCCCAGATCTCTTATACCGCCTTCTGTGTTCAGTGGACTATCATTGACCTGGTAATTCATGGGAACTGGGTTTTTCCCAAAGGGAATGATGACACACTTTTTGGCACTAAGCTTAAGGGCATGGCTCTGACACCAGTCGTTGGTCTCAGTGAGGCCTTTCTGTAGGATGTCACCATCACTTGGGGAGTTAATAATAGCTCCCAACTTGCAATCATCTGCAAACTTTGCCAGCCAGATTCCCTTCGTGTTGGCCTGGACTTCAGAGAAGTAGATACCAAACAGGAGCGGACCCAGGACTGAACCCTGTGGGACTCCACTCATGACTAGTCAGCAGTCTGACTTGGAGTCAGCTACTTTCACACTGTGGGTTTTATCTGTGAGCCAGTTTGCAACCCACCTAGTGATATAGGGGTTGATGCCTAGCTTACTGAGTTTTTCTATGATTCCTTAGTGGGGAATGGTATCAAAGGCCTTGGCCAGATCAAGGTAGGCTGTGTGAACCACATTGCCTTCATCCACAGCTTTGGTGACTGACTCAAAGAAATCGACCAAGTTGAGCAGGCATGATCTACCCTTCACAAAACCAAACTGTGTAGAATCCAGAGTTTGGAGATTCCCTATATCCTTGCTTATTAGGTCCATAATGATGTGCTCCATAGCTTTGCATATCAGACTCATTAGGCTAATGGGGTGATAATTCCCAGAGTCTGTAGTCGCTCTTCCTTTGTGGAGAGGGATGACTGCAGCAGTGCACAATTCAGTAGGCACAAAGCCTGAGGTGAGGCTGTGATTGAACAGGGCACACA
Organism: Protopterus annectens; assembly: GCF_019279795.1. Lineage (NCBI taxonomy): Eukaryota > Metazoa > Chordata > Ceratodontiformes > Protopteridae > Protopterus > Protopterus annectens. The sequence continues at coordinate 1,832,380,233 of NC_056725.1, forward strand.
GGTGAGGTGCCAGTTCACTCTGCAGTTCATGTAGCACACAGCCAGGGATATTGTCAGGTGCCATAGAAGCTGTATTCTTGGCCTTGGACAGTGCTGTTTTAACCTGTGCAGCAGTAATGCTGGATGCCTGGCAATTGACTGTTAATGTGATAGGTCCTTTGGGAAGAGGGAGAGAGGGGTACAGTAGGCACTGAATCTGTCTGACAGTATATTGGCAATATCTGTTGGCTCAGTATAGGAGGTACCATTGTGCAGTAGCTCAGAGCAAATCTGGGAATTGCCATGGAGATTCTTTACATAACTATACAAGGCCTTGTGGTTGTCTTTACTATCTGCTGCAATTCTGTTTTCATAGCTATCTTTAGAGGATTTGATGAGGGATCTCAACTTTTTGTTGAGGCTGATAAGGGAGGTTTTCCAGTCTTGGGACTTCACCTTATTCCATATCAGTTTCCTCCTCCTGTTGTAGAGTTTGTTTATGGCAGGGGACCACCAGATTGGCTTCCTATTTGTGGAGGAGAGCATCTTGGTTCTATTGGGTATGGCGAGAAACATGCATTGGTGTACATGTTCGTACAGTGCATTAGTGTATGATTCGGCAGTCATGCAACTATTATCCATTTGCATGGGTGCCGTGAAGTTAGCCACCGCTGTTTTTAGGAGCCCAAAGTTAACTTTGGATAAGTTTTTCATGGTGGTTACCTTTGTTTGGGAGGTGGGAGGGATGTGGATTTTTAAGGTGAATAGTTTGTGGTCGAATCTAACCAGGGAGGAGATGACTATTGGTGTAGAGCAACGGTTGCCCATGTTAGTAATGACCAGGTCAAGGATGTTGCTACCTCTAGTGGAGGTAAGAACGAGCTGGTCCAGGTCATTGGAATTAATGAATTCCAGGAAACATTGGGCAAGTGTATTGGCACATGAGTAGTTTTCCCAGTTAATAGAGGGGTAGTTGAAGTTGCCCAGTATGACAGTGTTAGGTTGGACCCTAATATTCTCCAGGGTGCTTAGGAGCATGGAGTCTGAGTCTTGGGACATGGTTTTAGACCTATCGCAGGCTATGACCTGAATCGCTGTCTTACCCAATGTTAGCTGCACCTGAAGTATCTCTGATGTGTTATGTTGGGCTACCAGTCTGGAGGTGTGCACATCCTTTATGAATATGGAAACACCACAGCCTTTGGAGCTTTGGTCCAAGTTCTGAAGCCGAAATGTGTAGAATGAGTTATAACCTGGTAGTGCAGTGCCTTGAACCACGTCTCTGTTACAGCAGAAATGTTGATGTTCTCCATTTTAAGGAGTGCTTCGAGCAAATGCATTTTGAAATTTAGACTTCTAGCGTTGAACAGCATGACCCTCAGATTGCATTTGTTTATAGCTGTTATGGTGGTAATTTGGTCTTTTGAACACCACCTAAAAAGGGACTATAGGGGTGGCAAGAGCCTTGGCCAGTATCCAGAAGCCCAGGGATGACAGATGCAGGCCATTTCTGACAAAGCATCGAGGTCTGTCAATCATGCCATCCAAGGCAGACAGATAATGGATCCCCTTAGAATGACAGCAGAAACTGAACCAATTGTTGAAATCAATCATTTTCTGCTTGTACTGTGGTATCATTCTGGGTGATGGTAGGATGCTGCTCAGGGCTAGGGTCATACCCGCCTGGGCTACATAATCCAAGAGCTCCTCCATGTCTCTTTTCATGTAGTCCAGGGAGGTACATCTCAGCTCATCCACATCCACATGTACAATGATAGAGTCATATTTGTACCTATTGTTGAGGGACCTGAGTGCATGCGTTATGTGGTAGATCCTGGCACCTGACAGGCAGCTGACTGTTACTTTCTCCTTATTCAACCTAATGAGTGGAACATCAGTGTCCCTCACTATTGAGTCACCTATGACTAGCATGTTGGGCATGCTGTTTTGCATTAGGGGCTTTGGTTGAGTGGCACACTGTTTAGGAGAGTTATGTTGTGGTGGTCAAGTGTGTTTCTGCCTTGGAGGTCTCTGCTGTTTGGATTTTTATGTGAAGGCAGTACTGGTGTGTGTTTTGGAGGGCTATGTGTTCCATGTGGTGTGGTGCAAGTGTTGACCTTCTCTTCTTGACCAGCTATTCCGGTCTTGTCTGGAGAATGTGTGGCTTCCAATTTGGATATATAATGCATCTCACGCAAGTCTGGGTGTTGGGAGGTAAGAGGAGAGTGTTGTCTGTGTACATAAGGCAGTTGCTACATTGCCTCAGGATGCCAAAATTCATCAGGTTAATAGGAGAAAGCACAGGGAACTGACCTTTAGACATGCATGAAGGGGTGGACATTAATAATAATATGTACTGGAGCTGTTTCCTTGTAGAACATTTAGTGCTGGTATCACCTTTGTGTGCTGCAATAATTGCTACAAGAAATCTGGTAAAGTGCTAGACTAATAAGCTAGTAAAAGCGCAGTAAAGAAGAGAGCTAGCAGATCTAAGGGAAAAGTTGAAGAGCAGACTTTGGCACCACTCAGAAGCTTACAAACAGTCCTGGAAACAGCAAATCTGTATCTGGATTAGACTAGTTACAGGAAAGGCAAGAAGCAAGCCCAAATGTGGGCTTTTAAACCAGAAAGTTGAAAGAGATGGAAAGACTGCCCTAACTGCCAACAAACTATAATTTCTGGGCCAGAAACCACTTGTCTTGTGGTAGATAGGCTACCTAGTGCTTACCACTCCCACTGACAAGTTAGAAAGCTTCCCTCTGACACAGAAAGGTTTGTGGAGCTCAGAAGCTTACAAACAGTCTGGGATACAGCAAATCTGTATCTTGACTAGACTAGTTAAAGGAAAGGCGGGAAACAAGCGCAAATATGGAATTTTAAATCAGAAAGTTGAAACATATGGAAAAAACTGCCCAAACAGCCAATGAACTACAATTTATGGGCCAGAAACCACTCCTCTTGTGGTAGATAGACTACTTAGTGCTAACCACTCCCACTGATAACTAGAAGGCTTCCCTTCAACACAGAAAGACTTGGGGGGCTCAGAAGCTTACAAACAGTCCTGGATACAGCAAATCTGTATCCGGATTAGACTAGTTACAGGAAAGACAGGAAACAAGCCCAAACGTGGGCTTTTATACCAGAAAGTTGAAAGAGATGGAAAGACTGCCCAAACGGCCAATAAACTATAAGTTCTGGGCCAAAAACCACTCCTCTTGTGGTAGATAGGCTACCTAGTGTTTACCACTCCCACTGACATACTAGAAGGCTTCTCTCTGACACAGAAAGGATGTGGGGGGAGCTCAAAAGTTTACAAACAGTCCTGGATACAGCAAATCTGTATCTGGACTAGACTAGTTACAGGAAAGGTGGGAAATAAGCGCAAACACAGGCTTTTAAACCAGAAAGTAGAAAGAGATGGAAAAACTGCCCAGATGGTCAATAACCACAAGAAAATAGCACACAACTGTCCAATCATGAAAATAATGGCCACACTATAAAGCCCGAAGGTCACTAGTTTATTGTTTACACTAACGCTCCAAATAAACACTGCATTTTTGTCTCCACTTACAAAAGACTTCATCAGATGTTACAAAATTTGGCTTGCCTTTTCTGCACACAACCGTTTTTCTCTTCTTGGTGTTCGTTGGTGCTTATGGAGGAGTCCGTGATCGAACTTGGAAGTCCCAGTGTGGGCACCAACATTTCAAATGGATTAGGTAAACAGCTTACACGAGTGGAAGGTCAATTGACCCAATTAGTGGCTTTATTAAGCCAACAAATGAGCAAAAATGCTACTGGGAACAAAGTTTTTAAGTCTTTTAATCAAGCCACGTCAGGTTTGTGTAATGTAGAGTCCTTAGGATTCCCTTCATTACAGAGTAACCAAGAGGCATGGCTTCAGGATGAAGCAAATGGGGTGACATCAATTTGGAACACCCAACACCACCAACCACCAGAAATGATGAGTCCAAACACCACGGAGGATGGCAAATGCTTGCAGAATGCCCCTAGGGACATGAACTGTAGTTCTAAAGTCATTCAAAGGAAACAAAACAGACAAAATGATTCTCATAAAGCAGTACATGGTTCTAACCACCCAGGTTCAAAAGGAGCTAATGTTCTTGGTGTCCTGGATAGTGAGCAAGGGGAGCCGACTAATTTGGACTGAGGTATGGACAATAATGTACTGAACTGGTTATAAAATAACTGTTCCTTTTCAAATTATGTTTTTCAGAGTAATGCTATGGCTTCTTCTAATGTTAATAGTTATAATACTGATGTCAACATTTTACATGATTTAATGCTGAAGTATAAAAGTTTATGCATGGATAATAGTTATTTAAAAGAATGTGTGGGGAGGGGAATAGTGCCTAAAAGGCTGAGGTTGTACAAGTATCCCAATAATGTCAAGGAGGGAAGTGAGTTTCATGAGGAACTGCTGAATATTTTTAACAATTGTGGATTAGAAATTGTTAAAGCAATTATTAGGGAAAATGATAGAGAAACAAAAAAATTGTTTGAAATAGAGAAAGTTAACAAAATGGCGGTCACTGATTTGTTATTTATGGTGACAGAGGAAAAGGCTAAATATTACAACATGAAGAAGAGAATTGAAGAAAAATGTAGACTTATATACATCAGAAAATGTAGAAAACTGGACCGTGACCAAGCCCACTTTCAACCATCAAGGGATCCTCCATTTTTTGGAGGGGGAGCCTGGGGGTAGCAACTTTTTAGGCTAGGATTCCAATTATAATTCCATATGACCTGGATAACCCACAAGAGTTTCCATACCTTAGGAGGTCTGAGTGGATTAAAAGACAGGGACAGGTGAACTATTATTATAATCATAAGAGGGTGTACACAAATGGGAGGGGCCTTTGAATGTTCAGTCTACAACAGATGAGGATAAAATCACAGTAGAGAGGAACAGATGTGTTCACAGTAATTTTAGTATCTATAACTACAGTAATATAGAAATTACATATACTCATTTCCATTTATTTTGTAAGGGGTTCAAATTTGTCCCCACTTCTACTGGTGACAAAAGTCTTATTGACCTCAAGATGTTTGTTCGTAAAAAAAAACTTGGAGTTAATGTTTGAGAATGAGAATAGAGGAACTAATAATTTGAATACTCAGATTAAAAAGAAGAGTACAATTAACCCACCCCTCCACCCACAGTTAAAAAAACTTTGAAATTCAAGTGGAAAAGGAGATTAGGCTGAACCAAAAGAAGGGGAGAAAACAATACAATCTTACGAAAGAACATTTTTTACTAACCTCCCTGAAGGACAACCAAAATTTAAGGTTTATGAAGCCTGACAAGGGGGGGGGGTCGTATTTACGGACAGCATTATATATTCAGCTAAAATGCTCTATATGCTTAATGATATGGACAGATACTCCAGAGTGTCTAAAAATGAAGTTAAAATGTTGCCAATAGGAGAATAGATTTTATATTGAATGAGTTATTGGATGAGGGGAGTATTACTTTTGAAACTTTTAATTTTTTAGTTATAGACAAACCAAAAATACCATCCATCTTTGGGATTCCCAAAGTTCATAAGAACTTGGAAGATCTACCCCTCAGACCAATAGTAGCAACCTCTGGTTCCAAGACTTATCCCATAGCAAAATACTTGGATCTGGAATTAAAGAAGGTTTGGACTGAGAGGGCTGGAATACTAAAAGATTCCTGGGATTTTTTAAGAAACAATAAACAAGATTTATTTACTGAAGAGCTTATATTTGTTACCCTGGATATCCAAGATTTATTTAATGTGATACCTCATGCTGTTGGACTGGAGTGGTTTGAAGAAGCTTTAAGGTTCAAAGGGGACATTGAACAGGACAAAGTGGGTTTATTCATTGAGCTTATGGATTTAGTACTTAGAAATAACTTTCTTTTTTTCGAGGGAGAATTTTTCAGGTAGAATAATGGAGTAGCCATGGGAGCATGTTGTGCTCCCATGTACGCTAATTTAGTGCTATCCACTTGGGAAGAAAAGTTTATTATACACTCTATATATTCAAAATTCTGGAAATATTATTGTAGGTACCTGGATGATATATGTATTTTTTGGTCAGGGCCCAAACAAGTATTGGAAGAGTTTATTAAATACTTAAATGGCACTACGGAATTTTTAAAATTCACCCACAGTATTTCATGTGATCATTTACAATATTTAGATGTGGTAATAGAAAAGGTAATAGAGGCAAAGAGGTTCAAATCTAAGGTTTTTAGAAAAAAACACCTTTTCTAATTCCTACCTATTTTTTACTAGTACCCATCGTTTTTCACAAAAATAGGAGTATTTGGGGGGGGCAATTAATTAGAAGCAGCAGGATGACTTCCGAAGATGAAGATTTTGAAACAAATGGAATACCCCTTGGCTCTGATTGAACAAATAATAGTAGAGGTGAATGAAGGAAGAAGGAGCAAATTTGCTCCTATTTTAGGGAAGTCAGAAACAAGAGGACCTATTGGGGTGAACGATGAATTACAGGTTACCAATAATTGGAATAGTAATTTTGTCCTTAATTACAATAGGGAAACTACTACCATTAGGAAAATAGTTACCAATAACTGGATTAAATTTAGTAATTTTTCAGACTTAACAAAACTATTTAAAGACTCCTTAAAATTCACCTATACAAAAGGAAAAAGTATGAAGGAAATATTTGAGACTAAATAGAAAAGGCAAAGCAGGAAGAGAACAGGAACTTACAAATGTGGCAGCTGTTCGCAGTGTGGTTATGTCCTTCAAGGGGAGTCAGTATTTCTTAAGCAAAGAGGGATTAGGTTTAAAAACAATGGGTATACTAATTTTGATACTACTGGGGTAGTTTTTATTGCTATTTGTAAAATCTGTGGGGCCTTCTATATAGGGAAGACCACTAGAAAACTGTAAAGGCAAATATATGAACATATGAATGATATTAGAAAAAAAGATGAGACTAATGCATTGTATAGACATCAGAATCTATGTCCATCAGCGAAATTTAGGTTTTATGTGATTGAGAAAGTGGACATAGACCCCTGTGGAGGACCCTGGGAGACTACCATTGAATTTCAAGAACTATTTTGGCAATTAAATTTGGAAGCCAACAAAGGGGCAGGTTTAAATGATTATCTTTCTCTGGCCCCAGTTTTGAAGCTCAGAGCTGCTAAGTTGAAAACTCCAATCTTGACCTCTAGAGGGGAAGAAGGACCATTTTGGTTTAATTATGTTTCCAATTTAAATGGTTTTAATTATAATATATATTTGTTTTTACATATTAAGTTTCGTGTATTGGGTATTTATTCCAATATTTTAAAGTATTATCTGTTTGTTTTTTATTTATATATGAAAATATTTTTTAAAAATAACATTTGATGAGATTTTTTATAAGAAATGTGTTTTTTTAAAAATTCAATAAAATTTCCTATTGGAGGATGTATCAGGGGAGGGGTATTTAAGAGGGGATGCTAGTTGATGATTTTGTAACATCTGATGATGTCTTTTGTAATTGGAGATGAAAATGCAATGTTTATTTGGAGCGTTAGTGTGAACAATAAACTAGTGACCTTCGGGCTTTATAGTGTGGCCGTTATTTTTGTGATTGGACATTTATGTGCTATTTTCTTGTTGGTTTGTGGTTTGCCTATTCTGCACACAACCTTTTTTCTCTTTTTGGTGCCCAAATGGCCAATAAACTACAATTCCTGGGCCAGAAATCACTCTTGTCGTAGATAGGCTACCTACGTGCTTACCACTCCCACTGATAAGCTAGAAAGCTTCCCTCCAACACAGAAAGGCTTGGGGGACTCAGAAGCTTGCGAACAGTCATGGATACAGCAAATCTGTATCTGGACTAGATTAGTTACAGGAAAGGCAGGAAACTAGCTTAGATTTTTTTTTTGTAAAGTGGAAAGGGAGAAAGGAGAAATAGAAGATAATTCAATGTTAAGGACCTAAGTAGCCTGCCTTTCTCAAATGTTCTCTCTGAATTAGGTAGAATGAGCTAGTGGCGCTAGACTGGGATAGAGCTGAGAAACAGCTGAACAGATGGGACTGGTAGGAGTGTCTGAAATCAAAATATGATCTCACTGTACTAGGTGAGTGAGCAAATGAGACCCAGGAGGAGTGTTCAAACACAAATTTACAGGAGGGCGGGCAATTCCAAAGCCACCAAGATTAATACCACAACAAGAACAGGGAGGGGGGCGGGAAACTAACTGCAGAGAAAGAGAGGCCACAGTATTCTATGAAGCAAATAAATAGAAAAATAAATGCAGAGAGACACAGACCACAATATTCAATGAAACAATTAAATAGACAGAAAAATAAAATGCAGTACAATCTTAACACTGCAAGTTTGCACTTAACTCAGGTAGTAATGCAGTTGGTTGTAGGTATATAGCAGAAAGCCAAACAACTCAGATATTGAGCAGTAATAAATGCAAAGATATGTGACTAACACTTATAAATACAGAGAAATACTCTAGGCTAAGAGTTTAACACTGAATATCAATGAAGTGAAACACAATAGCCCCCACTTACTGCAGAGAGAGAGAGAGAGAGAGAGAGAGACCACAGTATTCTATGAAACAAATAAACAGAAAAATAAATAACTGTAGAGAGACACAGACCACAATATTCAGTGGAACAATTAAATAGACAGAAGAATAAAATGCAGTACAATCTTTGACACTGCACGTTTGTACTTAACTCAGCTGGTAATGCAGTTGATTGTAGGTATGTAGCAGAAGCCAAACAACTCAGATATTGAGCAGTAATAATAACTGACCTGTATAAAAGTTTTGGTTAAGTAACAAGTTAGTGGCAAACCTTAATCTATCATCTCTAGCTAAATAGTATGTTACCCTGTAAGAGGCTACAAGTAGTTTTTCATGACAGTGTTCAAACTGTGTCAATAACATTTCAGCCACTGATCAATGATAACTGTAAGAGATTTTACTGAATTTGACAGAGCTATGGCAGCAGTAGTGTTACTAATATTACAAGGATAAGTACTGAGTTAATATAAACCAGAATGAACACATTTGTAGGAAAGTGAAGTGAGCAGGCAAATTCGTCAAATTGTATGTGAGCACATAATTTGCAGAAGGAGTGGGATATAATATGGGTTACTTGTATTAAAAGTAGAAGTAAGAATTTCTGTGCAGTGAAGATGAGAATTGATAAACATGACTTTAACACAGTCTTAGATAATCAGACTTTGATGGAGGAGGAGTCACAAAAGACTGACTTGACTCATGTTACCGAAGGAAAGGTAGGACCCACAATCAGTAATTTGCATACCATGGAGTTCACTGCAGTAGCATTTATTGTATTACAGTCAGAAGTTCTAAACCTATCAATCTCTATTAGTCTTACTTAACAAAAAGTCAAAACCAAACAAGTAGATTTTAGGACAGTTTGAAAATTACAGAACAGTTAGTGATGTAAAGGTCAGGTTTATAAGTTAAGCATTCATGGAGTAGGCCAGGAATGGGATAATTTATAATTAGGACACTGTCCTATTGCTGCAGCAAGCAATGCAGGTTCTATATAATTGAAATAAACTACAGTTGATTTGCAACTATGCTTTTGTTAACACTTTTTAAAGCAAAACAGAACAAATATTCATATAAACCTAAGCAGGACATAAATTCAGCAACGCTTTAAATAGTTATTACCCCTTAATAACATAGAAGCAAGAATTAGAAATGTATGAAAATATAGCAGAGTTCTCCAGAATTAGCTGAGAAAATTTCACTAAAATAAGTATTATCATTTAAAGAAATAAATAAATACTTACATACTGTACATACACAAACAAACAAGCAGATGAATAAAAAAGTCAATTCAATTACTTGGTGTTCTTGGACAGCTACGTATTGTAGCATACATTATGTTTTAGGGTTCACAGTTAAGTTCAGGTAGAGCCACAAAACAATAATAGTTGGTAACCAACTTCAGAACTGTTACAAATTTCCCTGAATGTCGAAACATGCAAATTAAATGCTTTCCAGATGAGCCTTAACAAATAGGAAGATGTATATGAAATATTTCACAATTTTTTTTCTTTCCTTCTCTCAGAAGCAAGAGTACATGCATGGAAGCATTGAAAGGTACATTAATATACTTTCTCACAAATTCTGACAGTGTTTTCTTTAATATTAGATTTTTTTAACATTCCATAGGTACATTGCTCATAGGTGTGTACTAGGTTAATGACCACTGGAGTGGGGGGAGTCTGACGATGCTTTGTATGCCAGGCATAAATCTCCCTTTAACAGCCAGTAGGATACAGTATACAGGGAGATGGCTTGGAGGTGGTCTGCATAGGACCTGTTATTTACTCCTTGTATTCTTTTAGTGAGGAACATCCGGGGATATTGCTGGATGTGTCTGGTTAGGTACACACTAAAGGTACTCCGTGATTGGTGAATGCCGATTACAATGGAACAATGACATCCTTGGACCTAGATGCCATACATTTGTTTATAAATTGCACCACACAGAATCATTTCCTCACTGCTGTTGACATGTGATGGTCAAAGCCTAGATTACTGTCAATGTGTATCCCTAAGTCCCTGACTATTGGGTTGACTCTTGCAGATGCTTTGTCAGTATGATAATTTCCAGAGGTGACTGACTTCCCAAAGGATACTATTATGCATTTCTTGGCATTTGCTTTTAGTCCATGTCTCTGGCACCAGTTATTTGTCCATGTCAGCCCTTCTTGGATAACATTAATGTCAGTGGGGGACTGTATTACTGCTACTAATTTTCAACAATCTGCAAATCTGATCAGGCAGTAGCACTTGACATTGGCCTTGACTTCTGAGAAGTAGAGGGCAAAAAGGGGAGGTCTTAGGACCAGTCCCTGACAGACTTGACGGGTTACTGGCCTCTTTGTAGAGGTGAACTCCCCAGTTCTAACTTCCTAGGTCCTGTCTGTGAGCCAGCTCTCTATCATCTGGGTGACATTTATTTATTTATTTTACATTTGTTTACCAGGAAGGTCTGATTAGACACAAGTCCTTTTTCAGTGGAGGCCCAGGACAGAAAAACTCCACATACATATAAAGTGACAATGCAAGTGAATTAAAATCATACTTTAGATTGTGTACAGTGATAAATATTGCAAATACATCATTTGTGTAAGACAGACTAATAAAGAATAAATATTCTTTGTTACAATCAGGACATACCTAAACAAACAAGCTTTAATTTAAGAGTGCATAAGACTTTTGTAAGCACATCAAATGTGTAAGGCAGACAAATAGAGAAACACATATTCATCCATTAAATCACAAAATCGCAAAACAGTGTATCAGAATACAATAGTTTAAAAGAGGTGGCATAGTTGGCTGGGGACCAGTGTTATTATTATAGATAATAGGAGTACAGTACCTGAGATTAGAATATAATTAGGTTAGTAAGCCATGGCTTGGGTTATCTAGGATTTGTACAAGAACAAAGCCAGGTGTTCATTAGGTGAGTTTTTAGTATTTTTTTAAACTGTACATGGGAAGTAATAGTTGATATATTGTCAGGTAGTGTGTTCAATTTCTTAGGTATGAAATTGGAGAAGGGTGATTCAAATGAGGCACCACTGGCTTTAGTTACATCTAGTAGGAATTTATTACTGGAGCAAAGGGTCCTAATAATGGAGTGGGGATGTAAAAGATTTTGAAATACTTTTTTTTCTGGCTGATTCAGAGCTAGAGAAAATTGGTTAAAGAGTAAGTGCTGTGGTAGTTCCAGCCAGTTTAATTGCTTTAGGGCTATACAGTGATGTGATTATAAGGAGAGTCTGTGGCAAACCTTGCCAAGTCTGCCTTTCTAAGGTTAATAAGTACTGTAGAAGCACAGAGGAGTGTTGAGTTGAGGTGTGTACGTGCAATAGTGTATTTTGAGAATTTTGTAAGAAACTGCTTATTTCTATATAGAACACCAAGTATTTTATGTATTTTTTATGGTCTAGGCAATGTGGATATCAAATCTCAAATTGTTGTCAATCTCTACTCCTAGAAGTTTGGTGTAATTTATAGGTGAGATAGTGGTCTTTTTCCTAGACAGAATATTAAATGAGGGTTGTGAAACAGTGGATCTGGTAGGTTAGAAAAGAAGTTTTGTTTTGTTGGGATTCAAAATTAGATGGGAATTACTAAGCCAAGCTTTGACAGAATAAAAAGAATCTTGTGTTCGTGAATGAAGTTCCAGTAAGGAAGAAGCTGCACATATTAGCATGAAATCATCTCCATATTACATGATATAAGCATTTAGTGTAGAAGTATAGAGTTTGTTTGTGAACAGGGAGAACAGTAGGGGTCCTAGGATGGATCCTTGGGGAATGCTTAGGGTCATGGGAAGGAGAGGGGAGGGGATATTTTGCCATTGGACTAACTGCTGGCGACCAGATAGCTTTGGAACCAGGCAATGGAGGGTTGACTTAGATTCAGATCAGATAGAATATTAATTGGTTTACTATGTGAGACTAGGTCAAAGGTTTTTTAAAGGTCCAAAAAGATAGCCGATACAAATTTACCTTTATTTCTACGTTGGTTTACAGTGTTGGTGAATGACATTAGAGTAGTGGTAGTGCTGTGAAAGGCACGAAAGCCATGTTGGTATTAGATAGAAGTTTGTGAGCATGTAACTATTCTATAATTTCAGTAGGTGTACATCTCTCTAGAATTTTAGACAGCGGGGATAAAATTGCAATGGGACTGTAATTGGTCTTTGTATAGTGGAATAATGTGAGAGGTTTTCCAGATCTCTGGAACAAGATTTTCAGATAGAGATATGTTAATGATGATGGCTACAGGGTAGGCTATGGCTTTGGCTGCAATTTTAAGAAATTCAGCTGGAAGTTTATCTGCAGCTAATGTTGTTGGTTTTAATTTTAGAAGCAATTTTTTTTTCTTTATGGTGACTGTGCAGACTGGCTGAGAGATAAAGGTGTTATTGTTATTGTTTGATTTAGGTGGATCAGTACTGGGGGAGGAGTTTTGAAGGTTAGAAAGGGCTTGGATGGACTCGGCAAAGTATTTGTTGAACTGTGTAGCTATGTTTTCTGAGGAGATTGAGGTGGTTCGGGAGGGGGTACTATCTTTATTTGCAAGAAGGATGTTATTAAAAGCTGCCCAGAACTTTTGTGGGTTGTTTTGATGCTTAATTTGCATGTTGTGGTTGTAGTTAATCTTATCTTGTTTAACTAGTCTTTTTGCTTTATTTCTAAGTTCAAGGTGTGCTTGTTTTGAGGCTTGGGACCTAGTTTTGTGCCACTGGTCCCAGGCTTTATCCCTGGTTGTCAGTAAAGCCTTGCTTTCTTTGTTTAGTCAATGGGCAAAGTTGGATTTAATTCTGATATTTCTAGGAGGGGCATGCAGGTTTAAAATATCTAAGAATGTAGAGTTAAAATAGTTAACAGCTTCTTCTAGTTTTAGTATCTTGAGTGCTGCCCAATTACAGCTTTTAATGCTGATGTGAAATAGGTGAGGTTAAAGTTTCTTTTATTCCTAATTAGATGGTAAGCAGTGGGGTTTGCAGGATATACAGTATAGGATGTCTTAGTAGAAAAGTTGGTAGATGATCACTAAGGCTGTCTAGGAGACAGCCATATTGAAAGGATAAGACTGGTCTATTTAATAATATCCAATCAAGTATGGAGTGCCTTTTGGATGACTTGTCAATTCTAGTGGGACATAAGGGTTTATATTTAACTTCTTGAGTATGTTAATAATGCCGAAGTTGAGCATTGTGTCAAATGCCTTGGACAGGACAGGTAATGCAGCATGAACTATTTGCACTTGTCCACTGCTTTGGTAACCTTCTCAAAGAAGTCATGACCTGCCCCTGACCAAACTGAGTTGGGTCCAGTGTCTAGAGGATTCCTATGTCATTATTGATTATGTCCATGATAATTCTTTCCATGGCTATAAAGTTAAGAAGTAGGCCTGTTTCTTGAAGTGCGCTATAAATCACTTTGAATCTTTCTGCAACACTATTTGTATATGATACTATCAAATAAAATACAGCCAGAGACAAAATAAAGCTGGTTCGAAACACAAAATAGTATTCTATTAAGTATTTTTATTTAAACCTTTACACTGTATTAGAAAGTTAACTTTAGGTTCATAGGTGTTTAGTAGGCTAATGACCACAAGGGCCTTTTTAAGCCTAGCCATGCATCCCAAAGCTCTGACAAGTTCTGGTTCCCTTGATAATGGTAAACAGGAGTTTGGGAGATGAAATATTTACAGGCCAGCTGTGTAACATTAGACCGAATCATCTAGAACCATATTTTGCACTGTCAAGTGGCTAGCATTGCCATGGCACACAGTGTGTGATCAGTATTCTCCTATCTTGAGGATCCTGCACACCACAGTAGATCCCCAAAGTGGCTGGTGTATACAACTCTTCCCCCTATAGGGCACCATGTAGAGTCTGTACTGCTGCTTACAGCTCCATTTCTTGGTGAGTTTGAGATAGAAACACTCAGCATGTTTTGTAGAGGTTGGAAGAGCCTCACAGAGACACAGGGAGAACATGCAAACTCCAAACAGGTATTGGCTGGAGGTCAGGATTGAACCTTGTGTATGAGAGGCAAAGACCTTAGCAATTATACCCATTGGTCTCAAGTTTCTGATCTCAACTTTACCTATCCTGTAATAGAATTAAAGGGCCAGCATATTAAGCAACTGAAAAATATGGGATTTCCATTTTATCTTGATATCCTGTGTATTTCTAACTTCCCTGAAGCAGTAGAGGAGCTACGGTGTGGCGAATGGGACAGTCATCCAGATGCTGTCTTGTCCTGGGTGCAACTTGCCAATGTAAAATAAAAAATATATATTTTCTTTACATTTTTTAAAAAACTTCTCTTTAAGAGAAATGGCAGCACGTACATCCTAAACAGATGTTTCAGACATTCCTATGTGCCTACAGCACTTTCTTAACTCATTTTGCTTCAGCACCACCTGAAAAAGACCTGTGGTAGGCTGAGCAGGTAGAATGGTTGGTGCTGCTGTGCAAGAAAGACAGTGTCTTAGGCTGTATCATTGGTGCTCATAGAGAGATGAGAGATGTAGTGTCTTCCCAACCAAAACCGCTCAGTGTGGATGCATTTAATGTGTAAGGAGAGAGACTAGGGCAGAAACAAATAATAAGTAGGGATACTTACTAGTTCATTTTGATGCTTGTGCATACTTGGACAGACTACTGAAGGGGTCATCTGGGGAAATGTTTCATTTTAGTGCTTTTGCATACTTGGACAGACTACTAAGGTGGTCATTGGGGGAAATGTTTCATTTTGGTGTCATTGGAGTGCTTCTGCATACATGGACAGATTACTGAAGGGATCCTTGTGAGGGAAATGATTCATGTTGGTGTCATTTGAGTGCTCAAAACTACTGAAGGAATTGTTGGGATATATGTTTCCTTCTGTTGTCATTTGAGTGGGTGTGCATACATCGGCAGACTACTGGTGATCATTGGGGGAAATTATTCATTTTGATGTCAGTGAAATGCTTGTGCCTGCATGGACAAACTACTGAATGGATCACCATGACATTTAGAGAATGAAAGCAAACAACACAGCTATACTGCTTGATAGGCAGCAAGCAGCAAAGTCAAGTATAATTTGAATGTATATTCTTCTTGACTTTAAAACAAGGATATAGTAAATCCTTCCACTGTGACATTCACCCCCCTGATGATCAGGCTGACTAAAATGTGTTTTTTTTTCAGGGGAACCGGCTCCCCTGCATCCCCAATGTGGGGTGAGGCACCCACACCTTCCAAATTTATATTACTAGTCTCTATTTGATCATTGAAAAAAGTAATACATGTCTCTTTCTCTTATGAAAGCAGTATTGGGGGCATACCTCTCAACCTCTTATCACAAGAAATCTGGACAAAGCCTAAAATAATGGGGTGAAAGGCATAAAAACAGGGACAGGTTTTAAATATTACTCTTATAAAGTTTAAACTTAGAAAGTCGCTAGAATAACAAAATTAGTATTAATATGTATTTTCTGAAAGAAATTAAGTCTGAAACACAAATGTATGCAATTATTTCATGACTTCAATCCTCATTGATTTGCTAGAAAGCCACAAATTTTATGAGGTAAAAATCTGGACATTCTGTAAAAATCAGAACAGTTGAGAGGTATGGTCAGGAGCCAGAGCTCAGTATTCACCACATGTTGCATAATACTCTAAAAGTCTGTTTGTTGCCTAGGTGAACTAAGGAGAAAAATCAATCAAAAGCTGGGCCTCACTGTATTCTGTAGTCTTAATAGACTTCTTGGGGACTCCATTAGGGTACCTTGAACTAATCATGATCTCTGCAGATTTGCAGAATAACAAATTGTGCTGCTTAAAGTATTACATTGTATGCCTGAGCCAGTGATTGGTGAAGGGCTTTAGAAAACTTTCTTCTTCATTTGGTGTCTAAGCAGCTGAATAGAGTATCACAGAATAGGACAGGTATATGTAATGCAGTTTACAAATAGTTATTGGATTTGATATTTAGGATTATTGTTGTGCTTTTATAAAATGCATGTTTTAATTAAAATGAAGTTAATTTTAGCTCAAACACTTCCATTATTGTGGCTACCATGAGAACTGGATATATATCTATCATGATTTGTTTTGTGCAGTAACAAAAGAATTGTGTGTGTGTGTGTGTGTGTGTGTGTGTGTGTGTGTGTGTGTGTGTGTGTGTGTGTGTGTGTGTGTGTGTGTGTGTGTGTGTGCATGTCTAAGTTCATAAGTTAATTGTCAGTACTACACTATCTACCCTTGTGGGGGGTTTTAAGCCTTGCCAAATTTTTCATCCCAGAGGTAAGAATTAAACCCTGTACCTTGTGTGCATAAGATAAACTCAGCATGACTCATACTGTCTGAAGCAATTAAATCCAAGGGACCGTTTTTTCTTTTTCTTTTTTTTTTCCCAATATTTTTTTTTTATTTCTTCTGTTGCTTACTTGCTTCCAATTTGCATTTATCATTATTTATTTGTTAGGTTAGGGGGTCATTTTATAACTGAAACAAGGTACTCAGTGGTACAGCCTCTGCTGTCAAGTGGTGCACACCCTGTTGCTAAACAGTAAACACACACTGTGTGTTTAGTATTTTATTATACCACTGGGGTATGCTGTTATCAGACAATAAACCACACATTGCTGGGTAACTGATCCAGTGCTCACTGAACTAGCACTCACTGTTAAAACATTATGTTACAAAGGAGCTGTCAATATAATGTAGACTGCGGGTACAAATTGTGTAGCAATGCACACTAAACTTTTTGAGCAATATATATTATAGATATATTTTGAAGGGTCAGGATGTATATTTTAGCTGATATATTTATCTTTAACGATCACGTTCTTTGAAGTTAAAAAAAATACTACTTGAAAGGAAAAAAATAACTGCATATAATATTGTTAAATCTTATAGCATCTTAAAATCACCAAAATGTATCATTTCACTTTACATTTTCATAATATTTTCTGCAAAAACTAGCCTCCAGATGACAGATGCTGGGATTATGTGCCCAGTCAAATATGCTATCTGCATGACTCATTTCATAAGAATGTAACGTAAGCATTTATTTTGGCAGCTAAATGAAACATTTATTACAGTGACTGTAACCGAGAGCTATGAACATTTAGCTGCCTGGAAACTGATGACACCATAACAAGAGATTCTGAAAGTAAGCAGTAATATCAAATACAGTACATCAGTTCTAAATGAACAGGGATAGTATTTATATAATATACACAGTTTTTCTTTCCTTTCCAGGAATATTTCGTTATTTCTTTTCTCTCAAGGAACCTCATTTTTAAAGGTAACAGATACAAATAACTTATCTGGATCGATGACTCGATGGATGGATGGATGGATGGATGGATGGATGGATGGATAGATGGACAGATGGATGGATGCATGGACTGATGGATGGATGCATACATTGGATGTAACAGTACAACATAACCTGTTTATTCAGTCATAACTATAGGAGCTAAAGTACCTTGTAGCACATGTAGCAGTTTATAAAATTATGACTGTCTGGTTATTTGATCTTTGCATCAACTAACCTCATTGGTGACAAACATGATAAACTTTTTCTAACAATGAACCCAAACTGTAGATGAAAGTGAGTGCAAAACAAGTCAGAAGTAGCATATGCAGCAAACATGTATAGCATAATTCAGCTTTAATCACTTTTTATAACACATCGTTTACCGCTATTTGATGGGTAGCCATATAAAACATGTTCTGTAATTTGGAATAACTGTAACTATTTCATTTTAAGCTCAAAAGCCCTATGCATATAGATGAGGTGTATAAGTTTTCTTATTAAAATATGTTGATATCAGCCATTAATGAAGTTCTATGAAGCTATTTCAAAGGCTGAGTAGAAATCACTAAATGTACATTTATTGCCAGATAAATTATAATACAAAGTTTCAAGCCTACATTTCAGTGTAAACTGATGTAAGTTAACAGTAGCCATACCTTTAATTATCTATTGTAGTTTTTCACGGACATAAAAACCACTAAGTAAATCTTTCAATATGCAGACATTTTACAATGCATACCTTTTTTTCACTGCAGCTTTACATTAATTCTGCCAAAAGAGTGTTATTTTAGAGTAAGGACTGTCATTCAACAGTTTCAGTGTGCATTCCCAGTAAAACAATTGCACCACCAAGTACAAGTAAAGTCGCCTCACTTTGATCATAGAATAGAATATACGTGGAACCCTTATCACACTCTAAAACTAAGAGGAGATAATTGTGGTAAAATGAGATTCATGTGCAGGAGCCTTGTCCTAACACGCATGTTAACAAGACGTTTTTAGATACGAACCTCATTGTTGCAACTAAATGAAGTTTGGCAACAAGCCAAGTTGTCCCAGGACATCTTCATGAGGGGTTAGATTGATATTAGTGGGTGTTAAGTGGGTTGGGAAGGTAAAAGGGTTAAGTGGAGGCAGGGAGGATTGGGAGGAAATGAGATAAGGGTAGGGAGGGGCTTAAGAGGTTTAGACGAGTGTAGCTGGGTAAGCAATTACATGTTGGCGTGAACTTGTTACCCTCCCACTCTCCGCTTGTTAGGAGGATTGGGGTTTATCAGTTGGGGTAGGTGGAGAAGAAGGAAAGACTTGCCCTCTTCTGTTCCCTCTTTGGTGTCTGGATGTTCATTTCAAGGATCTGGAGAAAGGAAAATGAGTAGTTGGAGGAAGCTTGCTGAATAGATAAGCAAGTTGAGGTAAGGATGCTGCTTATTTGGTGGAAGGTAATTCAATGAATGGTGTATGAAGTGAGATGAGATGCTGCTTCATAAGTAAAGTAAGCGAGCAGAGGTATGGACCCTGCTTACTGGGCAGGGTGAGTAGGTACGCTGCCCTGATTAGCATTACAACGATGGAACTTTTTTAAGTAAAGTAAGCGAGCAGAGGTATGGACCCTGCTTACTGGGCAGGGTGAGTAGGTACACTGCCCTGATTAGCATTACAACGATGGAACTTTATAAGTAAAATAAGCGAGCAGAGGTATGGACCCTGCTTACTGGGCAGGGTGAGTAGGTACACTGCCCTGATTAGCATTACAACAATGGAACTTTATAAGTAAAGCAGAGGTATGGACCCTGCTTACTGGGCAGGGTGAGTAGGTACACTGCCCTGATTAGCATTACAACAATGGAACTTTATAAGTAAAATAAGCGAGCAGAGGTATGGACCCTGCTTACTGGGGCAGGGTGAGTAGGTATGCTGCCTTGATTAACATTACAAGGATGTTTATGCTGTGTTAAGAATCAAATATATTATGGTCAGTTGTAACTAATAAAGTTGGTGAACAAAGCTACGTTATGGAAGTTTTAATAAAGGTCGTCAAATGTCATTCGGTGTCGTGTGTTTATTGAAGGGGACCGGGACAAGTGACCCTTACACCAGTACACGTGAAAACCCATAGAACTGCACTGGAAACTAATAACAACAAAAAGCTGTAACACACCTCATACTTGTCTACAGGTGGAAACCAAAAAAGAAAGTACGCAGCTAATTAGCCAATAGCTTTAAAAGCTGCTAGATGCTTCATGTTGCCACATTTTTCTAACTGGTAATATTTTGATGCAGCTAAAATTCTGCATATATTACATGTAAGTATGACCAGTTCCTTCTTCTGAAACATTTTGTGTGGTCTTGAAATGGATTTAAAAAGACAACTCATGAGCTTTGCTCTTAAGTCTTGGCTCCTTTTCTCCAACACATAACAACTTGGTTATGGTGCAAGTGTGATCCTGTTCCACTGTATCTCCTCTGGTTATAATATACCAATCAAAGGGTGTTTTCCAAACCAGAGAACAGTACTACGTACAATTTCCAAAAACTGGATGCAAGCTACATGAGGTGAAACAGAGTTATGAACCACTGTACCTTCAGTATAGGACAACTGTTAAGTAGTCAGGACATTCTCAGCAGCATGTTTTAAGGGAATTAAGGCTTTTTTTTAAAGTTGAATGTCAGCTGGTATCAAGTAGCAATGTTTGAGTATCTCAATGTGCATGCATTTTCACAGCTTAATTGCAGTATTGAAAAACGTACACTCTTGGAACACTCAAGAAAAAGAGTAACCCTCATACTGCATTGTGTGCCAATGTGTGTTATTTTTGAGGGGGAGGGTGTCACTGCCCAAATCAACACAGTAATTCATTTGCATATTTCACCTAATCTGTATTGATTACGTGTGTGTGTGTGTGTGTGTGTGTGTGTGTGTGTGTGTGTGTGTGTGTGTGTGAGACTGGCTATTATTTTATTTTTTCTTTTAACCTTTAACAAGTATTGTTATCTTTTCTGTTCTAAGTATCACTAAGTACGAAAAACATTTTAGTAGCTCTAAGTGACAATGGTATTTTGTATGGTTATTTAGAATATATAGTTCACGGCCTGCCTTTTTGGAAATTGTCATTCAGAAATTAAAGCATGTTTAAATAAGCTGAGGTAGAAGTGAAAAAAATACAAATTGTATATTTAATTAATCTACCTTTAAGAATCACCCATCTCATGTCACAGCAGACCTTTACACAAACAGTTTTCTTCAAAGCTAAGCTGCTGTCATTGAACACTTGAATCACTGAGATTTTCCCAGTGTATCTGGAATGATGTTGTATAGCACTCTTTAAAAGTAAGCTGCCTTAAATACCTAACTATATAAGTATTTACCCTTACCAGACTGCTACCATATTTCTTACCACTAACTGCAAATGTCATCACTGGACAGTACTTTTGTGGGCCCCAGTAACAGTGTTAATCCGTGAAATGTAAAGTTATTGCAGGATTTATTATTTATCATTTCATTTATGAACACCAATTCATTTACTTGATCAGCAGAATTCAGTAGGTCGAGACCAGTATTATCAGACAGGATTCCAAATATCAAGACTATCCAGAGGTAGAAAATTGTGGAGGGGCAAATGTGGACAGTGGTGGTAGGAGAATAAGCTAAGAGCCACAGAAGGCGATAGTTATTTACCATTCATTTGTGTAATTTAAATAATGATAAGTAAATGAACAGGGAGGTGCTGGGACATGGCAGATGACTATTTTATGACCAGTTCTATTTTTTAAATACTTTATGCTGTAGACTTGAAGACACTATGCAGGTAAGAGCCATCTTGTTGCGCCAGTGTTGATGTATAACAGCAGTGTTCTTTGCTTAACTGCTACTCTTAGCAGTTTGGTTCTACTATGAAATGCTGACTTCTTGAAAACGGATGTTTCAAAAGAATAAAAAAAAAATGCCTGAAAACCAAGAGGGTGAAAAAGTCCCCCCACACCATAAAACTATACCAACTCCATGGATATATCACTTCAAAGAAAGGAGAAATCTCCCTAAAAAGTGAATCATTGCCATTGTGCAATTAGAAATGTCACTGCCGCTGATTTCCTATCCAGAAAAGCATTCAACGTTATGCTGTTCATCTTTTTTTTCCTGTGGGCTAATGACACTAATGTAATTTCATCTCAAAGATGACAGCTCTCATTTCTTCAACTAGCACTGAAGGAATGTGATTTTTGTAACATCAAAAATGCTGGAAAAACTAACCAATGCATACACATCTGCTACTGAAAATAAATAATAAGGCAGGCTTATGTTTTTTTCTTTTTTAAAGAATTAGTTTCATTCCTAATCATATTCATTCATATTTTCAAGCCTATTGCCTGCCCTGCACTAGCCAATCTAGTCAAAAGACAAAAATCTCTAGGTTATCTCAAAACCAACAAAGAAAACCAGGTTGCTCTCTGTATTCATACTCTGTCTGCCTCTGTCCTATGGAATTCACTACCTCTAGCTATTGGGTCTATACCTGGCCTAACTCATTTCAAAGCCTCTTTAAAAAATCATCTGAAAAATACATGGCTCTGTTCCTGCATAAAGCCTGCCTAATGCTTAGGTCTTCCTCTTCTTCCACACTAGCTTAACCCTCCTCATCGGTCACATTTTACTCCCTCATAGTCTGCAAGATCCTAAGGCTCTCCTAACTTCTTCTCTGATTGTATACCATATCCTTAATCTACTGCTCAGACTGTAATGCCTCTCTTCTTCTTAACTCACTCACTATCTTTCTACATCACTAACTTTCTGGCCATTATTTTCCTAATTGAAACCAACATTCTATTTTTTCATGTACTATAATAGTCAGTGCCATACATGGTACTACCTACATTCTATTTTGGGCACTATCTACTCACAGGCTATGTATATAGGGTCATAGGAGGTTACTAGGCTAATGGCCCTGGGGCCCTTACAAGGCTAGCCAAGAGTTTATCCCCAAAAAAGACTATTATTGTATATAATGTTTTAAGTCTAAAGAATTGCCTAGATGTGTAGTATATATTATAATATCTTTTAGCATTATTTATGTTCTTTCAACCTATGTTTGTATAGTATTTCTAATGTCATTTGTATTGTATTGGATTATTGCATTTGTATTGTACTGTATGTGGAGCTTTTCTCCCCAGGCCTCTGCTGAAAATGGGTTCTGTAGATCTAGTCAGACTACCTCGGTAAACAAATGTCAAATAAATAAATAAAATTCCTTTATAATAGAGGTATTATGCAACAGTATAGTTACTAAACATGAGCCAACAGCTAAAACATCCTGTAGTGCAGGGCTTTTCTTGGGTCAAGAAATCTTAATGAGATGTGCAATGTGAGTGTCAGGGAGATAAATTCCTAACAAAGGTATTGTGAACCATTTTGTAAACCCAACACAGTGAACAGTAGAAAAGCAGAATTGCAGTGAAAGACTAAATGTATGAAAAAGCTAAATTATGATTTAATTATATCTGAGAGTATTGGAATAATTTTGTAGGGAAAAGCTTACTCTGTGATTACAGTAATAGAAAGACCTTCCCATTCATCCACTAGCATGTTCCAACATAAACACACACACACACACACGCACACACAGACACACACAGACATCCAGACTCTTGATTCTCTTATTAAGTCCACTATTGCGACTTCCCAAGGAAACATTTGCTCACACATACATATGCATTCATTTATACCCCAACATGCACACGTACCCACATAACCACCTACACAATAACACACCAAACACCCCCTCTCTTCACTTCACTGCACTGTGACAGCTTCCATACACATGAATGGCTGGCAACTTGTCTAACTTTTTCCTTCAGCAGTGATATCTTACAGCACTAACTGACTCCCTGAATCCCTTGAAAGTATAAATTAGGAGCCAACGGCATTTCTGGTTGGGGAGCACATAGCTAGCTAACCCTAAATACCTCCCAAATTGTAACATTAGCATACAGCTCTACCAGTGAGGCTGCCTTCCACATTGAAGCCTCTGCTACAAGAAACCACAGAATCAGAAAGGCTTACCACAAGGGGGAAATGTCCATCTGATGGCTTCCCCTCTCATTATAATCCTATCTGAATCCCAGCCATTGCATTCAGTAAAGGACACCATGACTGCATAGCCTGATACTTGTAAAATAATTCTCTTTCCATGGATTTGTGGGACACTTACAGAAGAATCTTGATATTACTAAGTAAATGACACAGTTCTGGTTTGAAAGCCACAACTGATGAGTCCTTATTTCAGAACCAGAGAAATTTCACAGGCTGGTTCCATTGACAAGAGCTGTAACTTTCTAGCACTTAATTACATTGTCTAAATAAAAAAGTTGACTCAGAAATATCAGTGCCAAACACAGATAAAAACTGTGGATACTTATAGTTCTAGCTATAAATTTAAGGCAAGCAGGTGGAGATTTAACGGAATATCTTATATAAGTAATAGATTGTTGGAAAATATATTCCAAGTAACATAAAAGAACTAGCATGGTTATTTATAATCTTGTGCTATTGTGCTAGAAATAGTTCTTCTGACAATATGACTTTAGTATGTGCTTTTTATAAATCTAACAAATAATCGTTACTTAATAAAATGATATGTTTATGATGAATCTATATTTTTGCCTGAAGACTGAGAGTCGTGTATTTCAGACGTGACCCCCATTTGAAATGCATACTATGATTTGCATTGGTTAAATCTAGAATTAACATTTCTTTTATTTACATACAGTTGTTATACAGGATTGCTTTGAGACTTGGGGTTAGTTGTCATGATTAAAGCAGTGAACCTACTTAGAAAGTGTATATAATTAATTATCCAAATTACATGCATTCTGGGGGTGTCTTCATTAACATTCTCTCTCTACAAGTGCAGATTCATTCATATTGCACTGAGAAATGAGCTACATATTGTTGTTACAAACTACAGCCTAGTTTATAACATGCACAGCATTAATTACCTTAGACAAATGAGCACAGACCTCAGTTTTATTTATTTATAGTATGCAGTCCTTCATGTGCTCTGTTATTAAATATCTGGGGGAGGTTATGTATCAGAGGCTCATTTCTAAACTGAGTATAGATCTTGTTATTGTGTGCACAACATTTTAGTTTATAAATTGTCTATTTTAATACCAATGTATTTATATGATGAATACCCATGTAACAGGATAAGGACTTCCGTGATGTTTTGCTTTTTGATTTTGAATATACACTGATTTAATACATCAATAGATCTATTGTTTTGTGTGGTAAATGATTATCCTATATTTAAACTGGTTTAGTATTTGGTAAGTATGTAAAATCATCAAGATACTACTGTTTCTTTTAATGAACCCCAATTATACTTCAATATGATTAAGTGGCTTGTAAAAAAATGCACTATGCATTTCAAGACCACTGAAACTGAGCTCAGCAACTCTGTAGTGCAGAACTGCACATATAGTTTGCAAAAAGGAAATTAAAGACCAAACTCAATGGTTAATTGAATTTTCAGTGAAGTGCTCAGTTCAATGTTACTTATTCAGTTTTGTCAATAAATAAACTAAAGAATAATTAAAGAAGTTTGACTCGTTTTTTTTTTTCTTTCTTTCTTTTTCTTTCTTTCTTTTATGAAAATAACACTGATATTAATTACCCATTATTATCTGGAGTCCCTGTGCCACCTAACCATAAATATTTTTTACTAGATATATACTTTTATAATCGGATTGTGCAGTAATTGCAAAGCTTGGTCAGGTTGTACAAAAAGGTAATTGTAGGTGCTCATTCTGTTTCCAGTGGATGTCATACTGTTGGAAGAGAAATAGTAATCAGTTATGAATATTACTAGAAAATGGACAATAATATAGAATAATAAAATAATCTGGCCTGTAGAGTTATAATACTTTACAATGGAATAGTGTTTTGAAAACAAAAGATAACATAAGAAGTAAAATGTAAAGAAGACACTGTGGTTTTAATGGTTTTTAATCAGATTTGTTTTAATTCTGATTGAAGTAGATGAGTTTGTAGTGTCACTATAGAGATGTATTTGCATTCCCTTTCAATAGTCCGTAAGCCTTATGGCTGGGGAGAAGGTGCACATGCTCACAGAGTAGAGCAGAGTAGAAAGTGGGTGACAGATATTAGAGGTAATAAACAGGCAACTGTATTCAGGTTTTTGGCTGTACCTGAAGGGAAAAACATTATTGAAGTCAGCGGTTTGCTCAAAATAAACCCTAAATGAATAAAAATGGGGAATTATGGCACACGACTAATCTACTGCTGGTGAATGAAACAGTGTTCCTGTTGTAAAAACTGCAATATCTGTGATAGAAGTGAGGTGAAGATTTCATGGCTGAAATTTGCAAAACCTTATCATATGCAGATAATAAACAGCAGAAGGTTGTTTCCCATTTCTCTCTTCCTATAAAATAATGTATTTACTGAACATGTACTTTGTTTAAATGTTGTTGATTTAACCAAGTGATATTTGCTTCATTGACTTTCTTATTCCATGAATCACTTATCTATTTAAGAAACATTTCTTAGCTGACTTCCAGGGAATCATGGAACAAGAATAGTAAACGAAATTCCACGCACCAGTCATCATTATTATCCTGGCAAGCTGTGTGTGCATTGTTGAGGTGCACAGAAGTAAGGCATTTAGTACAGAACTTTCAATCCACCTTTAAATAACATCTTTGGTAACTTTACTTAGCCTGAGGTGTATTGAAAAGAAGGCTGAATTGATGATTTTGTTTTTGGGATAACTCTGGGAGTAGCAACAGAACAACAGCAGTTGTTAGAATGAAAAGAAGATGTTAGACATCAAACAAATTCGTGATGGATCTTTTCATTAAAATATGTTTTATAACTGAGACCTGTAAAGTATAACCACAGAAAATCATACAATGAAAAGTAGTGTACGTCACAAGAATATTACATAACAAATATAGCTGCACTTTAATGTTGCAACAAGAGTTAGTTTTCACTTGTACATCATTCTGTAAATCATTTTTCTCCCTATAAGACCAGTAAAACAGAAACTGCCCATGAAACCTTTATATTGAGAAATGTATAGAAATATTTCTCCTATGTCTCCTTCTAATAGAGTATTCCAACAGAAGAAGAAAATATTCTAAAAGCAGTCACGATGCACCCCTGACCAACTTGATAATTTTAAGTAGATTATATTCATAATATCAAGGTATTTTGATACATCTGGGCAATGCAATTTCCAAAACGTGAAAATTATAGCCATAAATATAAGCACAACCTGTCTAAGCCAGGCCTTCACATCCACAGTCAGGTCATAGACTCTAGTGGTTCACCTCTAGTATCAAGGCATTTCTAACTTCTAACTGAAGAAGGATGGAGTTCCTTTGCCCAGTCTCAGAAGACTGTACTGCCAGATGATCTCACATAAATTAAAGTGTGTATAATCAACACCAAGTACATCCACCACCAACATTTATCCATCTTTCCCCACACTCTGTTTTGCAGTCTTAATTGTGGAGTTTTCCATTTCTATAGCAGTTTAAAAAGTGCAAGTGTGTGTGTGTTGTGTGTGTGTGTGTGTGTGTGTGTGTGTGTGTGTGTGTGTGTGTGTGTGTGTGTGTGTGTGTGTGTGTGTGTGTGTGTGTGTGTGTGTGTGTGCATGTGCATGCACGGGCATGGGCTAGGGTAAGTAAACTTGGACAAAGATATTATTAGCTGGTCCTCTTCAATAAGGTCTTTATCAGCATTTTAACTCTGTTTTATTTCCTGGAAATGGAAGGATCGTTTGAACAGAGACCCTTTCTCTAATGACCATACATTCTAAATGTTCTAACTCCAGTGAAACTGGACCCCCCCCCCCCATGTTATCAGGTACAATTCGGTCTATTGCCCTGAACAAAAACCTGTGATCCATGTATTCGTGGGTATGTGTAGCTAGGGCATTGTCTTTGCTCAATTTGCCAATGTGGTATAGATGTTCATATATTCTTTCCCCCAATTTCCTATCTGTTTTTCCTATATAGAATGCGGGACACATTTGGCATTGGGCTAGGTATATGACCCCTTTAGACTGGCAGTTTAATCTAAATCTGATGGTGTACTGAGTGCCTTTGATCTTAAACTTCTGACCCACATCCATATGTTTACAGTACTTACCCTACACCACATTTATACATCCCACATCTACTGACTAGTGTTTTAGAGTTTCTTTCAACTAGGTTTTTTTAAATTAGCTCCTCTTTTGAAGGTAATTCTAGGTGTGTGAGCCACTTTCTTACTTATAAAGGTGTCTGACCGTAGTAGGTCCCAGTTCTTCCTGATGATCCCACATAAGTCAAGAGCATCTACACTGAATGAAATAATGAAATTATTAAAATTACTAAAATTCTGGAGTACATTACTGTTGGTGTTCCCTTCAATATGTATACCTATAGTATCAGTGGGTGTATCAATTCGATTTTGACTTAAAATAGGTTTGTACACTCCATTCGTATGCTTGTAAATGCAGATTCAACATCTGTATAGGGTAACTCCTCCTAGTGAACATCTCCTTCAAGTTGTTACATTCTAAGTAGAAGTCTCTATCCAGGGAGGTCATCCTAACTGCCCTGACCAACTGTCCTTTTACTACTGACTTTTTCTGTTGATAGGGGTGACAGCTAGAAAAGTGCAAAAAACTATTAGAATAAGTTTCTTTTCTATATATACATGCATTGTAGCATTCACTAGTTGTATCTTTACAAATCAGAACATCCAAGTATGATATGGAATCTGCACCAAATTGTGATGTGAACTGCAAAAAGTCAGTTCTCATTAAAGTAATTGACAATTGCATTAGCTGTGTTGTTGTCACCCCTTATCACCATGAAGATGTCATCCAAAAATGTAGTGTAGTAGTGTACCTTGTCTTGGACCCAGTTGTTCTGTAGGACAAATTTGTGTTCCCAGTCAGCCATTACTAAATTGGTGAAACTGGTGCCAAATGGGGACCCCATGGCTCTCCCTGATAGTTGTAAAAAAATCTTTTGTCAAAGATTACATAGTTGTTGGACAAAATAATGTCCAATAGTTCACTAAGCAAACTTATTGTATCATTACATACACCCTTGATTCTCAGAATGTGAATAATTCTCTCTATGCCCTCCATGCGTGGGATGGACGTATACACGTCCTTAACATCTACTGTTAAAAAATTGTAACTATTGTCATATGTAAATTATTTAGACATTGTAGGAACGACCAAGAGTCCTTGCAAATTTGTTTCTCACTAGTTACATATTTTTGTAGCACAGAATCCACATATGTTGCACATGCATACGTTATGCTATTTCTGGCGACAACTAGTGGTCGCAAGGGAGGGTTGCTTATATCTTTGTGCATTTTAGGTACCCCAAAGATATTAGGTATTCTGGACACTGGCATAAATAAGTAGTTGAATAGATTAATATCTATTCTGCTTTCAATGAACAATTCATATATGAAAGATTTAATGTGACTGTAAGCTGTATTTAACTCATTTCTAGAAACTTCTTTGTAAGCATCTGTGTTGAGTATAGTCACTAATGTTCATCATAACCAGTCCTCCTCCCTTGTCAGGTTTCATTATTCTCAAACCGGCCGTTTGCAATTCATCTAATAATTGCCTCTCTCGCATATTGAAGGGAACACTGACAGTAATGTACTCCAGAATTTTAGTAATTTTAATAATTTCATTATTTCATTCAGTGTAAATGCTCTTGACTTATGTGGGACCATCAGGAAGAACTGGGATTTACTACGGTCAGACACCTTTATAAGTAAGAAAGTGGCTCACACACCTAGAATTACCTTCAAAAGAGGAGCTAATTTAAAAAACCTAGTTGAAAGAAACTCTAAAACACCAGTCAGTTGATGTGGGATGTATAAATGTGGTGTAGGGTAAGTACTGTAAACATATGGATGTGGGTCAGAAGTTTAAGATCAAAGGCACTCAATACACCATCAGATTTAGATTAAACTGCCAGTCTAAAGGGGTCATATACCTAGCCCAATGCCAAATGTGTCCCGCATTCTATATAGGGAAAACAGATAGGAAAATGCGGGAAAGAATATATGAACATCTATACCACATTGGCAAATTGAGCGAAGACAGTGCCCTAGCTAAACACACCCGCAAATACATGGATCACAGGTTTTTGTTCAGGGAAATAGACCAAATTGTACCCGATAACATGGGGGTCTAGTTTCACTGGAGTTAGAACATTTAGAATTGATATAGCAGTTGAACACCAATGCAGGGCAATATCCAGGTCTAAATGAAAGATGTTCTATTGTATGTATTCTGAAATTAAAAAGCTTTACTAGATAGAGTTTTATGTATAGAATTAATGTAAAGTATGTATTAATTGTACATAAGATCTTAAAAATCAACAACAGTATGAACGAACATGGGTTCACCATGTCATTTTAGTATTTCAGATATTTGGTACTTATAAAGTACAAAAACCTTTGTAGGTATTTTACGGTATATAAGGACATTTAGTATTGTTTCTTCTGTAGGGTTAGGGTTGGAGTTTTCCATGTGTGTGTGTGTCTAAATGTGTTTGTGACACTTTTGTAGTCTTTAGAAACTGTAGTTTCTGTGAGTACTAGTTTTCAATTTGTTGTCAAGAAGAATGAAATGAACTGATTAACTAATACTGGTTAATTACAGTTAATTAACTACTGCTCACTGACTACTTAAGGGCATGCTCTGAATGTTGTTTTTATCTGAAGAAGTCACAGTATTTACTGCAACAAAAAGCACTTCATTTTGGATTAAACTGCTTGCTCTTACGTTTTGTGTTTGGTGCTGTTCTTCCTGCAACCAGTTTTCAGTTTTGTGTTCTTTCATTGGCTTGTGCTACACTGATATTGCCTTAACTCAGACATCTTCCTGTACCTGGTCTGTGGGTATCATTCACCCATGCCATCTTCAGATCTTTCTTGTCATATAGGAGTTTGCTACAAGCAGCTACATCATGTGATTGACTCTGTCACTGGTCCTGACATATGACTGAAGAACATAGATAGATAAGTAGCCTATTAGGTACCCTTTTCCTTTTGATTTTTGTTTGTTTGAGAGTGTAGCCACAGGAAAAGAACTGTAAGACACTGGTGCAGAGTATGACTTGTCCTGAAAAAGCTATAGGTGCCAAATATCACAAAGACTTCCAAATCCAGTGTACTTTCTGACTTGGACTAGAGCACAATGTGTCTGGCTGCAGTATCTGCAAGGTCTTTGGTCTAAAAGCTGTGAAGAGAAGGCAGAAGACCCTCCATGCATAAATATATGCAATGTTAGAATCATCCACCATATCCACAGATATGCAGTAGTAATTTGGAATGGATGTCCATAACACTTGATGTTTCGAGTTAATCAGATTCCCTTTGGCAGAGGGCATCATTTTGTACCGATGCCTGTCAGTCATGATGTCTGCTACTGCCAAGGCCCCATACATTTCCCGACATTCCTCATTTGGAGACTGTCATGCTTGTGGTGGTCTCTTGCACATCCCACCAGAATGATGACTAGATGCTACATTCCTTATCAGATGCCAGCCCCTCAACTTCCACTTCAGAATGACATTTGGTTATTAAGAAAAGAGAGTACAGAGTCTCAACAATTAATTTAAAAAGAATATCTGCATCCTGAAGTTGAAATAAGGGACATCTGTCCTCAGGATTCCCAAAACCCTGGTGGCCACCCATTCAGATGTTATCACAGTGTCTGTAACTAAGGAGACTCATATTCTCTCATGTCTGCAGCCAGCTTTTCCACAGGGTTGGAGTGGATAGGTTCAGGGTTTTGGCCAATTTCTATGTAGCCTAGAACCTGATTCTGAATAATCCTGTGTATCTGTATAGTATCCCACCCAAGACAAAGAGAGACTCCTTTGAATCTGAGGAAGAGGCAGAATTGGACTACATGTCACAGGTTTTCTCCTCTCTAGCTTTTGACAGAGAGTGAAGACACTTTGGCCTATGATTCTCCACCAGACGGCATGTTATTTGACAACACACATAATCATGAGAGAACACTTCAAATGTCAGTTTTAGGATGTCTCTGAATCCCACTAAAGATACTAGTGCCTTTTGGATCATGGACCCACCAAGCCTTTGACCACCACAAATAGACTTGAGAGATTATATGGAGTTCAGGATCCTCAAAAGATTATGTTTAGGAACCTCATTGCTACAACTACAGTGTATCTGGAAATTGCTAAGAGAAACAGACCAGCTTTAAGTTGCAGTACTCTTCCCAGTGACAGGGAAAGCAGATTAGTTGACTGGTTTGAGGAAAAAGTGCACACATCAAAACACCTGGCCGACAGAGCACTGCATTTTCAGAACTGCATTCTGAAGTATCAGTAACATATCATTACAAAGCTTCAAGGACAGCTGTGGGAGAGTGGAGGATGAAACTCTGAAGGCAACCATCATCAGGCAAGCCCAAATTATTTTATAGCTGGCTAAGTGTGCTATGTGTGCATGGCGCTGTGTATGCAGCATCCAGGGCTGCTACAATAGGGTTGGTTATCAGTAGACATTCTTGGCTGAGTACATTGTCATTGTCTGGAGATGTGAAGGGAGAGTACAGTAATGCCCTTTGAATTTTTTTAAATGTATTTATACAACTGGAAGAAAAACAGAAATTTATGATGTCAAATACCTTTCACCCTCCTTTTCCTAAACATGACAGAAATTACTACATTCAACTTACATTCATAAACTTTCTTAGCATCCCTCTACTTTCCCCATGTTCCCTTGCTCTGACTCACTTTGGTCCTTCCTCCATCTCTTTTTTTATAAATATTAACTTCATTGCTTCAATATAATATGACATTTTAGTACAGTTATTTTTCTATTTCCTTTCCTTTGTTTTTCTTTCAGAGCCTGTGATCACTACATCCATACCTGGTAATACAGAAGCTCTTTCATAAGGGGCAACTTCCAAAAGCCTTACTGTGTTTTAACTTCAGCTAGTCAGATACCAGTCTGTGCTGGAATTTGGCTTCATCATTGCCCATCCAAAAGAGTGGCTCCTTGTACATTAAGGACCACTTACTAAGTTGGCCACTGTCCTTTCGCCTGATCAGTGGTTTACACTGTGCATGCAGCCAGTTAATAAGCCTTCCTGGCTGATGTTTCTGCATTCAGGAAATTAAAGAAAACCTGTTCTACTTTGTACCTCTCTGTTAATTGCTTTGCACTGGCTATAAACTTATTACTCTCTATTATAATTTGACTTGAGGGTGTAAACTCTCCTGCATCTAGTGTTAACTTATTTGGTTTCACACAACTAATTAATAGCCTCACACATTAAAGCAAGGCATCATATTCTGTATTAGACTGGATCAGACCAGGAAGGGCCAGGGTGGGTACTCATTTACCCCTTCACACCTTCATACCTATAGCTTTGCTACCCTTTGTCCTTGTTCAGGTTCTCTAAGGAGGGCTTGGATTCTCAATGTCACAGACTGCATCCGTGGGACAAGCCAAAACAGCAGCTCCTGTGGTAAACATGTCTTGGCCCTGCTTGGTGGGAGCAAGAATCAGTGATCACTGGGGTAAATGCCACCTATATATTAGGTGTGAGAAGATGTCTTAGTTATGGTGACATCAGCCTGAGTATGGAGGAATGGAGTTCAGCTCTAAACGTCAGGCTGGATTATCAGACTCAGCTGGTGGCAGAAACACCTGTAAGTTATGAATGTGCTTGAGCATTTACAGTTATGGTAAGTTGCCTGTATTACTGTACTTTCCGAGTACACATTGCCCAAAGTATAGATGTCACCTCTACTAAAAGTTGTTTAGAGCTCCATAATCTCCCAGGAAGGATTATACCTTCCTTGTCTGTGGTGACCTCACCTAGGAGTCTCATACCTTGTTAGAAGACCTCCTGTATGTAATAGTATATCTAAGTCTTTCAGCAGATCCCTTATTAACTGCAATTAAGGCTTCATTCTTGGCAGTTAGTACAGAAGATTAATTCTATGCGCTGTTAACAAGCGACTTCCTATGTTCCAGGGTTTGATTCTGTTAGCCTCTGTATGCCTGCTTGTGTGACTCTGAACTGATCACTTATCTAAACAGCACTCCCGGACGGAGCTGAAAAAGGTTTGTGTGGATCAGTACACAACCCTGGTTAATAAATAATAAATAAATAAGCAAATGGTCTGGAGGATGTCTGACTTGTAACTGCTGCAAAAGAAAAATGATCAGGCTCTATATTTATAGATTAGGTAAGCCACTGTCTCCCTTAGCAATAGGTGTTAGTAGCTTTTCCTAAGTTTGTGTCCCAGAAAAACAAAATTCCTAGAAGTGCATCTGAAGTTTAGGAATTTTGTCCAATATATGAATTGGAGCAAAATTTCTAGACAAGAAAATAACTTTTAGGAAAATAGCATCTTTGTTGCTTCCATACTAGCCAAAAGGAGAGTTAAACTGACTTTCAATGCATTAGTGTCTTCTGTATTCTTGTAAAATTATTTTTTTCTTAATCTTAGAAATGTTGTTGCAGAGGGTATTCTACAGACATTTGTACTTCTCATTCAAATCTGTTATAAATTTGTTTAACTCACATTTGCTGCTGGCCAGCTCTTCTTTTGGCTGATCATAGGCTTCATTAAGTGGGAAGGTCAATGACTTATCCTTGCTCATTTTAAGCTCCAAGTCCAATGTGAAGTTATATAACATGTCTATTATACTGTTAACATTTAAGAGTGGATTGAGAGACCCCACAGCATACAGCTGTCTGTGAATCTTGTAGTAGTAACAGAGGATGGTTAGCTTTGAATATGCCCAGGTGTGGAAAGTTTTGTGTGAGCTATCCAGCCAGTTCTCCGCTATTATTATAAAGACAAGTTGGGGGAGATGGCAACCTTGCTTGGTGCCCCATGACAAATTGGATACATGTGAAGTAATACCATCTGTACGTATATCGCTATGGGATTCTTAGAGAGAAAATACACTTTCTTGACAAATTCCCCTAATGTGACAAATTTCTTTAACATTTCCCAGATGAAATATTTTAGGGACAAGCTGGAGTATATTTACAAAGATCTGTATTAGGATTGGGTCTCCTAACCTACCTTTGAAAAATCCCTTCTTGATTAGGTATATTAGGTAACACGTGCATTCTTACTAAACTCTGTCAGAATTTTGCACATCTTTTGTTTATTTATCTATTTGCTCTTTGTTGACTAGATTAGTCCCACTAGGACAGTGTCCTTTGTACTGACTAGGGTGAATATGGCCAGGGCAATGGTGCACATAGGAATGCAGCCCCCTCCACCCTCCCCATACTCCACTGGAGTGTCTGAACTGAAATAATGAAGCAGAGCACATTGCATACAAACAGGCCTCACCAACTTCTGGTCTTCCTGCATCAACACTTAGGGTGTTATCTTTTGGGCCTCTGACAGTAGGGATCAATGAAATAGGTTAATTACTAGCTGGGGTAGTTGGAACTTTTCCTTTTTTTTGGAGTAAGGCCTCTGTAGCCAGGCATGCCAAAAAGGGAAGTATAGGGAATAGAGGAAAGTAAACCATGAAGTATGATTTGTCCTCAGGTGGTCTAGAATTTTTGTATTGTGATATAGGAAGACAGGTGGACCCTCCCCCAATAAACACCCAAATGAACAGATGTGAGACTATTATGGTGAGCATCAGATTCATCGGTGATGTTGAAATACTGTCTCTACTTTTTCAGAGTACTTTCAGTGTGTTTTCAGTATTTTGCTTTTTGGAATGGAAAGCCCTCAGGGGAACTGTTGCCCAGAAATATATCTTTTTTGCCATTCATATTACCTGCCTTAGACATATCACCCTACTGTCTTTGCTGCTAGGCTCTGATAGTCTTGTAATTTTGCCTTATTTTGATATTTTAGTTAATGGGACTAGCATTCATAGAGGCAGAAGCAGAACTGTGATACTATTCGGTGAAAGCTCAGGTTTCTTTTAGACATATCACTCCTGAGTCATACTTTTCTGAGTATTGTATTTCCCTAGTTTGGACTTGGGAAGGTGTGAATGCCCATGGATGGAAATGTATTTTATTGAATAAATTAGGTTTTTGAGCTGGTATCAGCTAGTAGCCATGTGGTCTTCATCTACTTTAGCGTCAGGAATCTAGATGAGAAAGTTTATTTTTTAATTATCTTTTAACTTTAGATTTCATGGAATTGCCTTCTGATTTATAATACTTACCATGAAACAGACTCTCAGCAGATTATGCCAATTTGTTATGCGTGTAATGACAAAGATGGTAACATTATTATAATCAAAAACTTATATGAGAAAGCATTTTTTCACATAGTAGTTAGTAGATATAGGAATAGAACAGCCTTCCGGAAGAGTTGGTAGTGTGAGTGACTGACGTTAAGAACTGTTTGCACTGTATACAGTGAACCTTTCAATTCCTAGGGGTGTGACTACTGTTAAAAATGCAGAGGGTACTAGTTACATAAGAAGAGTAGCGCAGGTACAGAAATTTCAGGAAGCCCATGATGATTATTTATGCTAGCTAAAACAACAGAGATGCAAAGAATGAGCATATGTCTGTCAGTTATTGCAGGTGAGTAAGGTTAGGAACCATCAACGAGCTACTTCCTGTTCACCTGGGTTTGACTCTTTAAGCTTTCTTTTGCCTACTGTGTAACTCAGTGGTCATGACTTAACCAGACAGTGCTCCCCTACAAAGAAACTTGTGTCCAGTGGACTTACCTAGTTAACAAATAAAATAAGAGAATGACCTGTCTACACATTTTAAAACCAGTCTTGTTATATTTGAACCACTAAAGGATGATTTAGTAGAAGAGGTCTTCTGGACAACAGAATTTATGTTTGCTTTCCTGCTAGAGCACTGACCCAAATGAACTCATTTTAGGGTAACCTTGGTTGATGTGTGTAAAGTAATAGTCCATGAAAGAATTTCAAAGCAAATTGTACTAGAATAATAAACACAGAACCATAAAACAGAAAACAGATGAGTGAGATACAATGAAATCATCAGTGTTGTTGTTTAGTCTTATAGTCTAAGCTGACTCTTCATGACCTCAAGGACTTTAGCACACCAGGCTTGTCTGCCAAAAACTGCTTCTTTAAATTCTTGCAAATTCATATTCATTACTTCAGCAATCCTCTCCATCCATTAACATTGGTCTTGCTGCCCCCT